>NC_140704.1:98902500-98932500 GCF_050655825.1 Lonchura striata | reverse complement strand
AAGAATTTTTTTCTGATTTAAAAGTACTTGTTTCATGCTCAGGTTTTGTGGTTTTTTTTTGGTTTTTGTTTTTGTTTTTTTCCTTCTCCCTCCAAACACTATTATTTAAAAGTACAAAATGAAAGGTAGTGAAGGAAAATAATGAATAGTTTCCAGAGTGGCCTTGATCCAAAGCCCAAAGGAAGTGCATGAAAGAATATGCCATTGACTTTCATGACACAGGACTTGGGCCATGATGTCCTATAGACATGTAGTAAGATTTAAAAAATATTTTCTTAAATTTTAAAAATCAATTATTTATTATTTGCAAGTAACTTCTATTACTGAAATAAAAAGATGTGAATTCAATGCAAAAGTGTGAATGTGAATTTTGACATCAGTTTTCAAGTGCTAGTGTTTGTGTTTGTTTTTAAGTAAAAATATCTTTGAATTATTATTTATAGGTAGATACTGTTAAGACAGTACAATAGACCAAATAAATAAAGGAGCTCTTTGTGAAATGGTTAATAGTCTTATTGGCACATCATCAATATTGCAAGTGTCATAGTTACAGCTCAGTTTTAAAGTATATAAATTTAAAACCTAACTATTTTGACTAATATTTATTTCAAAGTACGGAATGTGTCACAGGAGTAGGGCATCCTGTTATTAATGCAGTAAACTCTTGCTGTAGTAATTTTTGGTATGAGGTTGCTGTGCTGAAGTTCACAGCTATATAAAAGTAACAGTGAAACATGCCTTTTTTCGGCTGTATCTTGCTGTAGCATGTGAAATGACTCGTTCCCAGGAAGAGCCATATGGATAAGTTGTTCCATATTAAACTTACTACAGTGTAACTTGGACTTAGCCTTGTATGCTATAAAGTCTCTGGTTAAAACACCAATTTTAAAAACTGTTTTCAATTCTCTTCTACTTTTTAAATCAAATCAAGGCAAGGCATGGCTTTTCCAAGTAATGTATTCAGGTTGGAATTTCTTTATTTGAAAGAGTTCATGATTTCTTACCTGCTCTTTCATCACGATGATGCTGATGCTTTGCAAGGATCATGTCTGGGTCTTGCTCTATTTAAAATATGCTTTGCACTGCATGCAATTGCATACTACATTATGTGCATCTACTACAGTTTTTTTCTCTGATGGTGCCTGCTTATACTCCAGATTTTAATTTCACTGAAGGAATTTGCATAGATCCCACTTACTTCAAATGTAAGAGTAAAAGCTGCAGAGGAGTCATGTTAATGCAGACAGATTTGTGCAGAATATGATACATAGCCAACATGTTTTCTTCATGTTTTATTTGTTTTTTACCCTCAAAGAGGCACCTGCTGCTGCAAAGGGGCACTGCAGTAGCTTCCAAATCAGGAACACTCACTTTCTGTGCTTGCAATAGATTTTTTTTACCCCTATTCTGAAAAGCCTTTCTGAAATAAAAGAACAAACACAAGAATGATATTTCAGGGTAATCTCTTTTTGCCTTAGCCACTGATAGGTGAAAGGCAAAATGCCTATGCATTTTCAAACCAAAATGAAAAAACCTTTTCTGGTAAGTTTTGTATTTTAAGTGGCCTTTATTTGGAGAGAGGGAATTCCCTAGCCTCAGTTTATATTTACTAGAATATCAGTAGCTCGTGTAAGCTTGAGTTTTGTCCTTTTTGTTTTGGCAGTGTTTTCCAGTTGGAAAGAAGAGTGAAGTCCCAGTACTCTGCCTTTTCCAAACCTCTAGTTTGTAGTTGTACTTATCATCAATATTGCAGGCTCTGACACTCTGCAGCACTGTCACTGTATATACTGTGAAGGCAGTAAAAATGAGCACTAATCAATCTTTCAGGGAGAAGCAATGAGCATTAGAAGGCCACTATCCTGTGACTAAACACACCCCTTTTATGGAGTGTTGGTGCTAATAAAGGACAGCTTATTACTGAGGCAGAGACCAAAGCTTGGGTGAGGTCAACCATGACTGGCAGTCATCAGTCATTCTTAATGATACTTTTTCCCGTGCTTTCTAAGGGATTCTGAGCAGAGTGCAAATCATTCGGGGTCATCCATAGTTCATGTACCCACAGATGGCAAAGGTTTTGAAAGACTTTAGTTTAAACTTGGGTGTCTTTTTTTTTTTTAAAAAACCTTATTCAAGTAGGCAAAAAACCTCAAACAAAACAGATTTTTGCTCGTTTGGAATGTTGTATTTTCTTTCTCTCTAATAGATGTTTTACACACTAGAGTGCTTGTGCATTATAAAGAACTACATAAATTTATTTTTATGACGTCTGTCTTCTTTAATTATTACCTTTGATGTCTATTGGTGACTAAAGAGAGCTTAACAGGATTTCTCTCCCTTCTTAAATTTCGCAAAGTGAAACTCAGCCAGTCCCTGACAGATGTCTGTTCCTCACCTTCAGGATTATTTTATAAATCCCTTTCTGATGAGCGGAAGTGTCAAATCAAGGACAGGTCATAAAGTAAAAGTATAAACCTTTTAAAGGGAGACCTTGGTAATATATAAACATTTTGCACACTATCTGAAATTTTATGGACTTTAAAAATGATATTTTAGCAATAGGAAGGCAAAAGTTTAAAACACCAGGCAGTGTGCACATGTTTTTAAATACACGCCATTCCCTTGCTCCTTATCTTTCTTTCTATAGTCATATTTTACATGTTTTGAGAAAATAGCTGTACTCTCTGTAGGGGCTGTCACTAAAGTTTGGGTTTCAAAGGGTCTCCCTATTTCATTTACTTTGAAATTTGTGCTCTTTTGAGTCGTTGTTTTTAAATTCCTCAATTAAGCACTCTCTGCACCACCTTGATGTTGGTGAGTGGGTATATTGCTGCTGTGATCTAGACAACTGCTGTCATTTTCAGATGGTTGAGATTATCTGAGATTTTACTTGAGCAAAACTGTTAGTTTATTTCTAAAAGCTCAGGTAAACTGGATTGTTTTTTGGGTCTACTGGGAAGTCCACACCACCATGTAAAGAAATATTTTACAGTATTACATTACTTTATAATGCAAAAATCCTGATGGCAGGTTGGAGGGCAAGGGAACGTGTGTGGTTAAATGTATATACATACATTTGTGCATATGAAAGTATAGAGACTTTAAAAATTGACTGTAACTGGTGGTGTAATTTTTACAGTTACAGATTACTTGCATTTTATTTTCCTCTTTGTACTGTTGAAAAGCCAAGAATGTACAGCATATGTAAACTGAAGAATGCACTTTCGCTTGATTAACATCAAAAGCTCATTTGTTTCCTGGTGTGTCTGTACAGCACCGAACAATATAAGACCATGTCCCATGTAGAAACATTTAGAAGTTTCCCTATTTTGTTACATAAAGTGATACTGAGGGGAAGAGGAACAAGGTAAATACTTGTTTTAAAGGTCAGGGGATTTTTTTTCTGCAGTGTTTTGTGGCTAGGAAAATTGTCTGATGAAGTCCTTCATGGGTTGATGATGTGCATATTTTCTTTCCTCGTTGGGATTTGTGTCTTTTTTGTGTCCTGCATAAAATCTCAAGTCAGTGTGCAATACCACAATTAACATGCCATGTCTGAAGCTTCAGCAGAGTTTGACCAGTCATTGGTGAACTAGTGTGATTGATTCATCACTGGAAATGATGTAAAGCATATGGAAATTACTGACTGACAAACATGTATACAGTGTTCAAGCTGATAGCAGTGTTCGTTAAGGCCTGAACTGAGGGGGCCTGTTGCACTTTTGTGAGCCCTCGTCCCTGTGATACTCTCCAGTAATTGCTGGTGAAAATACAAGTGATGCTAGAGGGCAACTTACCAGGTGCGAGGAGCTTGCACCAGCAGCTGGATTCGTGCAGGCACAGGGGTGTGCCCACGTGCAGCCCAGTTCTAGGTTAGGACCTGGAGCTACCATTCATCCACAAAATATGCCTTTTCTGGACTGTATGTATCACATGAAACCTTTAATTTTCAGTTACATGGAGTTGTGAATGGTGAGGGCATCTACATGGGGTAGACTTGCATCCTGTCACTGCTGGCTTGAGGGCCTGCAGAAAGCCTAGGCTAGCCTTATAGACCAGCTGAACGTATAGGCATGACATTTTGGTGCTCTGTGGTGCTACTTCTCTCCCTGGTCAGGGAATGAAAGTCACCTTTGGGTTCAGCATCCATCCTGTTCCCCTGTAGGTAGAGGATAAACAAAACCCCAGAGCCATTCTGTGCTTGCATCTCAACAAGGTGATGCATGAGTTCAGCCTTTCACACAGGAGTAATGCTTGGGTTTAGATACTGCACCCCTTCTCTCTTCCTTCCCCCGCACCCTGTACCCTCCTTGTGTTTTTAGATGTTTAGGTTTTTTTCCTTCCTATCTGAAATCCTTTATTTTTTCTTTACAGTCTGGTTGAATAGGAATCGTTTCATTTATGCAGCTTTGTGCTTTTTCTCTACAGCTTGTATTTGCATGAATGTGTTGCAGCCTGATGCGAGTTCATTCGATTAAATAAAATGCTTAAATTGTAATCCGTGCAAAACGATCATATTTGAAACACTTGATGTCTCGGTGAGAATCCATTTAATAGTGATCAGATTTAAATGATTTAACACAGTGGTGGTAGTGGGAGGTGGGGGAGGGAAATAGAGTTTTGAGACATTCCTGTATATAAAAAAAAGATTAAACCAAATTCAGATATGTCTCTCTCTCCGCCTTCCCCCCCCCGCCCCCCTTTAAGCAGTCAAAAGATATACTGTATCCCCAGTGAAAGGGTGCTTTCAATCCAGTTATCCACTTTACCCAGTCTCAGTTTCCAGAACCTTCCACACCCCCCCTGGTTAAACCACTAAGCCTTTGATTCCTTCCTGATTACACTATGCAAGACATCTATCAAACACTGTCTTATCTGTTTGTAAGGCAGCTCAGGCCTCAGATTTAAGTCATGGGTTTTGGCTACAAGTTGGAGTGTGATTAATAATTGACTAATGTAGCTTTTATTTATCACAGGCTAGCACATTTCACCATTACTGAGTTAATTTATGTTAAGTGTAAGCTGTCGCTCAATCTGTTTTTCAACTTTTTTTTTTACTTTTTTTTTTTTCCTTTTTTTTTTTTTTTTTTTTAAATCCTATCTTTCACTTTTTGAGAAACAAAATCCTTACACAGGGCACAGTCTTACTTGGTGCCAAAAAGTTGATTTCCTTTTCAGCGGAGCCATACATCACCAGCCCTCCCAGCTGCAGTGTCAGCCCCTGACAGAATGACATGTGTCATTTATCAAAGGGGCCAGGCCGGGCCTTGGGAAACGCACACGACAAAGCCTGAGAGAGTTCATTTCGCAGTCCCCTCCTACCCTCTGCGAGCCTCTTGCCAGGAAAGCCTGTGATGTTTCTGTCTTCGCAGCATTACTGTAAGTCCTTCAACCTTCACAGAATTAACCCTCGCTGCCGCCACTGCCGCCAGACCTCCCCAGTGCCGCCGGACCTCCCCCTTCCCCGAGAGCTGCGATGCCCAGGTGCCATCCCCATGTGCCCATGTGTGGCAATAACATGCATCGGGCTGCTCCCTCATCCATTTACCCATTCCTCCTGTAAAGAATTTTTTTTTTTTATTCCCATATATTGTGTGCTATAAGAATTAAAGTCCTACGTTTTTCTACGGCAGGACAAGGTCAAAGACATAAAGAATAAGGTAATAAAGCATTTCAGTCATGAAAAAATGGGTAGCCACTGTCCTGTGCACAGGTAGGGATTTGTGTTTCATGTGTGGTGGTGGATGAGATGATCAGAGAATCTTCCTTCCACCTTCCTGTTTAAAATTTCCTTCTGGTTATTGTGAAACCATGTGCTGAAATAAATAGAGCAGGTAGTTCCTCTGCGTGCCACTTCACAGCATCTGAGCTGCATAGCACCAGCTTAGATGAACTGAGCTGGTAGGACTCACCACACTCCTCCTGAAACTCTATCAGCTAGAGGGGGCAAGGTGAGGAAAAGGAAAAGTTGATAGCATTTAACAGGGAAAAAATAATCTACAAACCTCAAGGTGTCACTTGCACTGAATGGTTTAATTTCCGTAATGTAGTTGCCTCATCCTGCAGCCCGGGAGGTGACAAAGGAGTTAAAGGAGAAAATAATCTTTTGCCAAATGAAGAAGAGCATATTTTCAAGATATAACAATGTTTCCTGAAACAAAACTTTTGTTTGCATGTATGTGTGCACAAATGTGTTTTAAGTGGCTGAATTTTAAATCTTGATCATGTACAAAGAATATGAGAAAGTTATTGTCCCCTCCCCTTCCCCCCACCAAATCACTCTTTGTACTTTGCATAGTTCCTACCACACTGAAGTTATTTACAGCATCAGATATCATTTAAAGAGATAGCTAAGGAGACTCTAGCCTCAGCTAGGAACTTTCCAGAAAGGAGTCCTATAAATTAGCCATTGCTCAGGAGTGGCTGTTTTCTAGTCAGGGCTGGTCCTTTCATTTGTCTACATAAGGCTAATTTATTTTTGCAGCCAGATGTGGGCTGACAGCCATCACTCAGAGCTTCCTTCCCCCACTGTTAGGAGGTCGGGAAAACAGTCACGTTTCCCATTTTACAGAATCCCCATCAACATTATTGAAGATGGATGTATCTTTAAAGCAAAGATTGATTGTGGATATCGGAGTTATGGTGTCATTTATCATAGTGAATATTATTTAGACTTGGATTGTACAAGGCTGTAACTTGAGACACAGCCAGGGGAGGGACAATCTGGAAACGAGGATCCATGAACTTTAATGGATGGATGCTTTTTCAAAGCTCCACTCACTATAGCATGATTTACTTTTCTTACAGAAAGGAAACAAGCATTTCAGTTTTAAAGGGCCAGCATGCCGCCTTGTCCTCTTTAGTGGGTCCTTCACAGAGGCATCTGAGACTTTAAGCTGAAACAATAAATAGTGGCTGTGTCTGAATGTTATTTGTATATAAGTGCTTTTATACTAAACATATCTAGGTGCACTTGAGACTCTTGTTTTTGCAGATTTCACTGGTTATGCTCTCTCTTGAAGGGGTACTGTGGCTGAGAATGCAAAGTATTGATTATAGGATAAATTTCAGTGATCTGAAATTTCAGAAGATCCAATAAATTGCAATACAACTGGCATTGTTACTTTGACATGTTCATCTCTTCTCAGAGACAGAGCATTTAAGCTACATACTCACTGCTTGAGGCATCTTATAGAAGTGGAGCATCTACTAAATTTTGCACGTATATGGTGGAGCATCAGCTTTCTTGGTTGTTGAGAAATGCAGTAGACCTCAACAACTGTTTGCATGCTGTGCTTACATTCCACTTTTATGTAAAATTAAGAAATGTAGTTTGGGCTCTTGCAGGTGGACACATGCCTCGTATTTTCAGAATATACATTTTGGAAAACTGGTTTCAACCCTGCTGAAAATCTGAAGGCATACCTCAGCTGAGTGCTATTTCTAATTTAGTACCACCAGCATGCCAGTGTGCTTGATGAATTTATTAGAATGTTTCATCCTTTGGAACTTGACTTTTGATTTTTTTTTTTGCAAATGAACTAACTTGAATTCAGAAAATGCTCAACTGACTTTAAGTAAAAGGGAGAAGTTCCTGAAACTGATAGCATAGGTTTATATACAGTGCAAGCATGTGACAAGAATACTTCCCCCGCATATTCTGACAGCTCAGACCCACTTTGAAGCTTTCTTCCCTTAGCATTATTTCCCAGTTACTTTGTTGAGGTAACCATCTGCTCCCCAGGTGAAATTGCTTATCTTCCATTTCCATCCAATTTCTGATTCCCACTGATACCTTCCATTTCCCAGTGATACAGTTTCTGGAGTTCATTTGCATGCCTCTGATCATAACTTGGGGTCCCTGGCGACCTGCCCCACTTCAGTGGGTCATGTATCACATTTTGGGAATTACTGTGTCATATGACAGAATTGCATTGGACAGCAGCTTATTCATGTGGGCTGACATGTGTCTACGTAGAGGAAGGTAATAGTATTTACCAGACTTGTCCTTGATGAAATCATCACATACTATCACTTAAGGCAGCACTTCCCCAAGGATATACTAAAACTTGAACCAAACTATCTTCTTGGGTTTTTTTCATTTAAACAAAACTAGAAATCACTTTGCTGTCATAAACCAAATTCAGTACAAGAGTTTTCATATGAATAGTCAAGCTCAAGAGTTTTAAAAAAATCCAAACAATGAAAGCAATTATGAACATCTGTTTTTGAATGCATATGTATTCTGTACATAACAAACAGAGAAATCCTATTATCTACAACAATAAAAGGGAATTTCCCTTTCTGTCGGAACACTCTCTGGGAGGAATACGGCTTTCCACTTAGAATCCTGATTTGGTGGGTTTGGATTTTTTTTTTCTTTTATTAATGATATGAAAATGAGGATATCTTATTTTTTCCACTTTTCTTTTTTTTTTTTTTTTTTTTTTTTCCCTCTATTTCTTGTAGCCGAGATTTCAATTTCAGGGACACTAGTATAAATCCCGGGAATCTATTTTTACACCTGTGCAGCTGAGATCAGAATGCCTCTATGAAGGCCTGCTATATTTACTCATACATAAAAAGTATTTTCCTCTTGCTTGAGAAACATACAAAATGTCTTCAAAGAGGAAGCAGTTTATCAAATTCATATTAATCACAGCATCAATAATGTTGACCGGGGTCAAGTCATTACACTAAATATATTGTAACCATTATTAATGCATGTAGCCCAGTGCCATAGCTATGATATAAGACTGCTGTTTCCTGATTAAAAGCTGTTTGGTGATGCAGAGATTCAACACAGATTCTCCCTGCCTTGTGGTGACTGACAGTAGCTTCTGGTATTCTGCTTTCTTCTGACAGTGGAGTATATTAATATGAACACACCTTACAGAGGGGGCTACAAGAAGTGCAGAATGCAGAAAACAAAAGTGTCTAATTTCAACAGCCACAACTGTGCATCCATAAGGCAACCAAATTTATCATGGCATATTATGGAGTGCAGCAAATGTCATGAAAACCATTGTTTTTAAATTTTTTTTCCCTGAGAGTCGGAATGAGGTGATTTATGGTAGTTATCCATCTTAAGGGTCATCCATCAACTTTTAGTTGCTAGGCAATCAAACCAACAGCTGTTTGCTTTGAATCAAGCTGAAAAGTTGTCAGTCATCACATGCAGGTATGACCTTAGTAGTTAAAAACATTATCATGCATGTAAAATTAAAGAGACAAGGTCCTTGTTCTCTCTCTCCCACAGCATGGCTTATTACTTCCCATGAGCAACATAGGTAGCACTGGCCCCAAAGCTTTTATTTAAGGCAACATTTTGGAAGATCACAGTGCCACATATGCTGGTCATGGCATCTCAGAAATAATTGTGTGCTCATGTATAAGTTCTTAGTAGAGAAAGAGTTTGTAGCAGGGCAGTTCGTCAGATGCGATGTCAAGTTAACTAAAATAGAACTTTTTGAACTCAATCTCACTGGCACATTTAGAACCAAGGGTAGATCTTGAGGAAAAAAAAGCTGTTGTAAAAGGCTAAAGTTTGGTTGAATGGGTGCACATCTCCTGCTGGGGTAGTTAATGGTGCAATATTTAGTGTAAACAGTGCTAGGAAGCTCTTATTGGATGGAACTCTGAGCAGCCTGATCTAGTGAAAGGTATCCCAACCCACGGCAGTGACGTTGGAACTAGATCATCTTTAATGTTCCTTCCAACCCATTCTATGAGTTTGTGCTTCTATGATTCTGCTGTTTTACTGTGTCCCCTTAGAGTGGGTCTAGAGGACACAGTGATGAAACCTCCTGAATTCCGTGTACACTCTTCTAGCTTGTTTGTTAGTATAAACAGACCAATATTACTTGTGGTTTGGAGGCATTGTATTTGACAGGGGAAGAAGAGTCTGATTGTAATAGGAGAACATGAATTTGTTTCCATTCCTTACTCCTGGTCTTCTCTTGAAATTTCTTGAAAAGAAGTTCTTTTGATTGCCATTTGGTTCCACTGACTGCCATTCCCTGTTAAACAACTTCAAATTGACTGACATAAAAAGTGAGCTGCATTATGCAAGAGATTCTAGAAAATACTGAAGAAGATTTGAGGTATATTGTTGAGAAGACAACAATGCATGTTACTTCAATAAACTATACAGTTGCCAACTTGCTGTTAGTTCCTGATACTTGGCAATTGCATGCATCTCCAATGCTGTAATCTTGAGCCACAGAGTTGCTGGCAGATTGACAGAGATGCAGCAAATGGTCAGAAATGCTCTGTGCAGAAGTGGAAAGGAGAAGGGAAGTGAGCCATTTTTGGGAGAAAACTGCCTTTGAGCCACTTTTTACCAAATGTAGCCAGAGGACTACATTTATCTATTGATTGAGTGTTTCAAAAAACTCTAATATGAGCTGCAGCTGTTGAGGTGGAAGTGTTCTGCAGTGAAAATATTTGTTGCCATGGGTTTTTCTAAGACATCAGGCTTTTCTTCAGAAAGGTGTGTCTTACCTCCCTGTTAATTCAGACACATTTGGAAACCTGAGGCCAGTCCTGGTGAAGATGACATGTAGTAGTTGTTGATAAATCTTACTTTGCCGAGACAGTATATCTTCCTCTGCTAACCTGTGCGAAACAGTAATTGTCTTGTCTGTGCAGGGATTCTGCTATACGCTAACTAATGATGGTAAGAAAAGACTCTGTCTTCATTTTGATAAATCTTTTATAATATTTCAGATTTTATTTACATAATTACCCAATTGTCTTTGTCCCCTTAACGTCTTTGACTTTCATTTGTGTATAAATTTGGCTGTGTACCGATTTAGATGTCAGTGAAGCTAATAGTGAACAATCCTGTGCCCTTGAAACTACTGTGTCATCTGCGCGGGCTCTTGCGTGGGCTTCCAATCACGTAACATCTGAGCACCTTCCAAGTGTTAATGTAAAATATATGTGCAAAATACTCCTTGTAGTGAATGCACTGATGGGTGATAACCATTTTCATAACATCCTTGCCGTCGTATTTTCACTTATCATGTGGCTCACACCAGGTGGCTTGTTAGCAGTTGCTAATGAGTTTGTTGTAGTGTGGGAGGTTCCCAGGTTGAGAGCTACACTTGAAGTTTTGCTCCCTCACTTGGGCTGTTTCCAAGACTTGTGTGTGTATTCCTAATGTTATTTCAAAACACTTCTAGCACTTAATTTTGTTCTTCACAGAAATATAGATGCAGCAAATGTGTGAACCAAAGCTTATCATGATGTATCTATTTCTATTCGACCCTTAAGAAAAAATCCCTAATACTCTTTCCTCCCATCACAGTATTTTCTGTATGTCTTCTCAGTAAAATAGATTAGTAACACTGTAAGTCCTAAATGGATCTCCTGACATTTTTGACTCCCTTCCATTTACAGCAAGCAAAACCTTCTTTTCTACTCTATTTTTTTAAGATAGTAAATACTTTAGCTGTAGAGGGAGAAAGTTGATGTTGGTTTTACAGGAAATTTAAGGAGAAAATGATCACTTTGGGACAGATAGTAGTACCCTGTCAAGTATTATCCCATCTGCGGGAAAATAGTGAAACTCATGGTGGGAAAAAGTGGCAGAATCAGGCTGTTTGATCAGGTTTAATCTATGAAGTGCCTCACCTACTCCTTTAACCTTTTGTATAGCTCAGTATGTAATCCACCTGTCCAAATCACCAGAGGGACAAAATGAAGAATTTAGACTGCTATTGAACAAAATGAATTTCCATAGTGGATCAACTTAATGTTACAGTGATGACACGTGGTAATTTGATAGTTACCACATAATAATAGGAACAATGCAGCACATGCAGTACTGGGAAACTCCATTGGATGCAACAGTAATTACATGGCAACTCAGTGACTGTTAACACTTTGTTGTCTGATTACTGAGCACTTAAACTCTGTTAGTGATATTGTTAGCACAGGTGGTTTTGTAGTTCAGGTATATCCAGTAAACTGTGTACTTTTTCTTTTAACTCCTTGGCTTCTATATTTTTGTAGTGGTTATATCTCATGTAACATGAAGAATATTTTTATTAACTGCAGCCATGCCTCTGTTCTTCTGAATTTTAGTGCTCTCCAGAGCTGGTGAGTTTGCTTTACTGATGCATTCCTGGGAAAATAAAATAAAAAATAAAAAAATAGGAAAAAAAAAAAACAACACCAACCCAAAAAAACTCTCAAATTTTTGAAATTAGCCTTGTAGCCCTATGCTCACTTATACCTAGCGGTCCTGCTGGTGTCTATTGCATTTATTTGTACTGAAATGGAAACTTAGAATAAAGTTAATGCTCAACTCTTAAGAATGTGATTGAGTAATGTAGTGGGACTTGGTTTGTATTCAAGACTAATGGAGAATCAGATAACACTCAGATGGTTTTGCCTCATTTATTGAAATTAAAGGTAGGAGGTTACATGAGCATTTGAATTCCATATTTGTAAACAGTCTTTGGTTTTGTGTATAAATTATATTTATATAAATCTGTAAAATTGCTTTTGTGACTTTTGGTTAGAGAAACAAGAATTTTGTTGTCTAAAGACTCTGAGTCAAGATCAGAGCCTGTTCAGTTAGAGGCTGTTTAGAAACACTGAGCACAGACTGCACCCCCAAAGGAGATGGAGTCATGATGAAGGAGCACAAAGTAAGGAGAAACATCATTAAGGTGAAGTCTTGTCTGTAGGGCTAGTAGTATAGTCCACAGTCCATGATGCATCCTTCTGTGCTCTGTCCTTTACAAAATCACACATATCCCTCAATACTAGGCAACTTCCAGCTAACTTACATTTCCACTGAGAGCCCATGATGAGCTGCTTTTCCCCATCCTCTCTTGTAAAGGTTAGCACTTGCAGGTATTCTTTTACAGGCAGTATGTAGCACATGTTTTATATTTTATTTTTAAGTGACATTATACTTAAAGAGTATTTCTTAATTTGAACTTTTAATTTGCTTCATTAGGCATCAGGTAAACTTAGTTAGATGTTCAAATAAACATGTAATCTAGTCTATTATGTACCTGGGACACAGCTAATTTTTTAACATTAATCTTTTTTTCCCTTAAGTAATCAGCAGCATCTGCTTTTAAGAGGTTCCCAAATTCTAGTAGATCCTGATGAAGTACTTGTTTACTTCCTTAGGTGAGCATCCCAGTTCCTCAGATTACATGTTCTGTTTACATGTGGAAAACACTCCTTCAGATGCTGTACTTCCAAGTAAACTTTTGCTTAGAACAGATACGTCTTTCAAAGTTTGTGCCTTTGTACTGTATTTTTCTATATGGAAAGAACACACAAAAGAAAACATTATCATGTAGAAAAAGGACTGAACCCTGCATCCCTGCAATGTTTTTCACTTTAAAAAATAATTTAATATAGCCTTTTGATTCCTCTTAGAGAGGGTTTCTACACTAGAGAGCACTATGTGAAGCAGTTTCAGAGAAAATTCAGCAAAATGTACAGTCTCTGTAATCCCCTTCCTCAGCCCAATGCCATCCTGCCCATATCCATCTTTCTACACCTTTATGTTTTATAAGCATTTTGCTGAAGACCTGTGAGTTTACAGCAGTGTCAGTGCTGTGATACTTTTGCAGAGCCCAGAAATACAGCAAACATAACCGCAAAAATTTGTTACTACCATCCCTGTTCTGCTGCTGCCCTTCTGCTGAAGGCCACCACTCCCATGGCTTTGGGGATTACCACTTCCAGCATCTGTGAGAACATATCAGCATTCCTCAGCTGCTGATTTGTTCCATAAATTTCCCAGTCTGACCATCTGGGAGCCACTCCAGCATTTGCACTCATCACCTGAGCTGGGACTGAAGCCCCTTTGAAGCTACACACTCCACACTCACAGAGTCAGACCAGATTTCTCTACTAGCTTGAGCCTGGATTTCCCATAGCAAAGTCTCAGATGTCCAAAACCTTCAAATAATTCAATCACGGTGCAATAACTAGACAACAAAATAACGGCTCGAGTTGGGTGCCTCTCAGGAGGGGTCCCATACAAAGAAAAACCAGGGTTTTTATACCTTTACAGTGTAAGTGTACAAAGTCTGGAGTGCTCAGTCTCTGCCGTGTCTCTGAGTGTTCCGTTCACCTGGCTGGGCCGCAGGTCCATGCCCTTGGTATGCAGAGGCTTGGCATTTTGCATCCTCTTGTCAGGGACTTCTATCACCCAGAGTCAATCTGCAGCAGCTTGCACTACATCTGCACACCCAGCTACCTGCACTAAATGTGTCCTTCAACATCTGTACAGTCTCAGCTTCACAGAGTGAATCTGCTTTCACTGACAGTCTACACCAGGTGCAGCTAGGCTTGTTCTCAGAAATGAGCAGAACTTTAGCTAGCCCTCTTTTCAGTAACTAAATGAAGTTCTTTGGAAGTGCTTTGTACCTGAGCACTAGTGTGGCTGCTATGCAGGGGTACTGTGAAATGTTTTGAAGTGGTGCATTTCCTTTAGAAATGTTCCATTCTGTAAGAGAAAATGGTCTCCTCGCCCGCTATGCAAGCAATAGTTTAGATATCTCTTGCACCAGCTGTTCATCCTATCAGCCTTGATCTTTGCCTAGCAAGCTACATCACTGAGGAGAAATCACAGACTCACAGGATGAGTTAGGTTGGAAGAGAGCATAGTGGGTCAGTTGGTCCAACCTCACTGCTCAAGCAGTGCACATGGCACAGAATTGTGTCCAGGTGGTTCTTGAATATCTCCAATGGGGGAAAACTCCACAACATCTCTGGGCAGCCTTTTCCAGTGCATTGTTACCTGCACAATAAAGAAGTTCTTCCTCATGTTCAGGAGTAACTTCCTGTGCATCAGAGTCTGCCAGTTGCCTGTTGTCTTATTGCTTGGCATGACCAAGAAGAACCTCTCTCCATCCCCCTGACGTCCTCCCTTCAGATTCTTACAGACATTGACAAGGTCCCTTCTCAGTCATCTCTTCTTGAGGCTGAACAGGCCCAGCTCCCTCAGAAGCTTCCCTTGTAAAAAGAAATGATCCAGCCGCTTGATCAACTTTGTTGCCCTCCACTGGAGTTGCTCCAGGTGCTCCATGTCTTTCTTGTTTTGAGGAGCCCATAACTGGACACAGCACTCCAAATGTGGCCTCACTAGGGCTGAGTAGAGGGGTGGGATCACCTCACTTGAACTGCTGGCAAAGCTCTTCCTAATGCACCCCAGGACACCACTGGCCTGTTGACCACAAGGGCACCTCTGGCTCGTGGACATCTTGTTGTGCACTGGGGCCCCCAGATCCTTCTCTGTAGACTTGCCCTCCAGCAGGTCAGTCCCCAGTCTGGGTTGGTGTGTGTGGTCATTCCTCCCCAGGTGCAGGACTCTCAATTTGCCTTTGTTGAACTTCAGACTGCTCTTCTCTGCCCATCTCTCCAACCTGCTGAAGTCTTTCTGAAGACCTGCATGGAAATCTATTCCTGAAATCTAAGAATTTTTCATTTTGGAAACAAAATTACTTGGATTTTCCCTAAATCAACTTTTCTCTCTAACTCCTTGACTCACTAGCACCGGGGATCTGCTATGTCACTGCTCTTTCTGCCACCTAACTTTTTAGTGAGATGCTGAGACGTACAGTCACAATGTACAGTTTCAAGGATGCAGTAATGGGTGCTAAGCTACAAAAGGGAAGGGGGGGGTACAAGTGTAGCTGTGTTGCAGAAAACAAATTGGAGAACATTCACAGTGTAATCCTGATATAACCTCAGACTGAATGCCTAAGTTTAGATTTAAGCTTTTTCTGTCATGTATTTTTGTCACAAATTTCATATGTAAGGAAACGACCCCAACTATTCCATTTAGATGTATTATTTCATTTTCCTGTGGTTATGCTCTCTTCAAAACAGCTGAAAAAATTCTCCAAAAGCCTAGATGAAGCTTATGCGATTTCACATGCATAAAAATTAATTCTTTATAATTTATTTACATTAGATCCTTTTAATTATTTTTTTTAAATCTGTAACTTGGTCTCCCATTTTCCTCTTTTAACCAGTCTTTCCTAGGAGTAACTTCAATTTCTTTATGAGCCTTGTAAATGATTAATAAGTGGATAAAACAAACAATTCTCTAAGAACCCTTCTTCTTATAATAATAAAAGTGACGCGGGAAGAGAGCGCATCTCTTCATCTTTTTCCGTTTTTTGTCTGTGCTTCTGGGGCATATTATCTTGCCTGAGAAACACTTGTGAGAGTGTGTGTGTGTATGTGTGTGTGTGTTTATTTATGTATAAACAAACTTGTGAGTAAAATTGTGTAGGGTGGTAGTAAAATATCTGCTTAGTTCAGTGTCATGAAGCACAAGGCCAAAAGTCAAATGATTCTGCTCTTTGAGAAAGGTGTTTGTATATAACCACATGTATCTTAGGGACATTTGATTGCATTTTGATTTTTTTTTTCCATTTTTTTATGCTTGTGCAGGGTGTAATGGGGAAAAATATTCCATCATTCTTATTTTCTTCTGAAGAGGCTCTGCTGCCGACAAGCCATGTCGATTTCAGGCCTCTGCTCAAGTTTGCTGAAACTGCTGTTTGTCTAAGGAAATCATAACATTTATGAACTTGATTCCTTGTAGCTATGCATATGCAATTTGGGGTGCCTGATTTTCAGCCAATGGATTCACGGCTGCATCAGTGTCAAACCAATGGAAGTGCGAACAGAATCAGATTTACAGGATCTTTGAACTCCTTGGTGATTAATGAAATTCTTAATTCTGAAAGTGTGACAGGAGGATAATCTTGACAATACTTCCCCCTGCTTTCTGTGGGTAGAAGGATTTGAAGCCGACAGTGGGAGCTGGGGGTCCTGACCTGTTCCATTATGGTGATTCACTTGTTCAGGCTGGAATCTCCCATGTAAATCCCTTCTCATTTCCCACATGCACCTGTACCTCATGCTTCTGTGGCTGGAGGACATCCTCATGCTAGAGAGTTAAACTGTACTTCCACTACTCAAAGTCTGGCCAAGAACCAGAATATTCCCTTATTTTAAGCTAGTCCTGAAGGAACAGTGCCAATTCCCAGCGCCTTCAACATTGCTCTTGAAAGCTGGGAATTAAAAGAACTGAACTCTGTTTCTGTGCCTTAGCTTTTGCACTTATAAAATTAAGTTAGCAGCAGTTGCCTTTCTGCATTAAAGATTTTGAGATTGACTTACAAAAGAGCATAATATGATTGGCAGGATGAACATCTTCTAACAGCATAGAGTGGCTGATGAATAGAGGAACATGGTCTCAGTTTTGCTGTTTGCTGTCTTTTTCCCTATAAACCTCAGTGTGGAAGGCGACAGTGTCTATACAGCAATTCTTTCTTCTAGTAACTGCTATATGTACCATTAGAGATAACATGTAGTTTTTAGACAGATCTGCCAAGATGTCTAATTACACACAAGCTCATCTCAGAGTTTAGATTCCTGAATAAAAGTTAGACAGATCAGTATTTACCATGGTGGTGGGCCTGGTCTTCTGTTGTTAATAGTTGGTAATATAGGTTTCTGTGGGTTTTTTTAGAATCTTTTACTATATGCGTTATAACCAGCCATGTAACTGGGACTCTCAGGGCCCTTTGTGATTTGGAGTTAGTGAAAATGAGCAAGTACAAGCTGCAATTAATAAGTTGTGAAGAGACTGATTGTTGCGACTGAAATGGTGAACTGATGTAGTTACCCAAAAAAGATTGGGAAGCAGTGACCTAACTATCACCCCATGGAGAATGAGGCTGGTCTTAAATTTGTGAAATATCCCTGTTTTACAACACTGACTATAAGAAAGAATTCTGTTAAAAGTTAATGGAGGAGTTCCAATGGAACCCTATTAGATTCTTCCACCATTAAATGACTGATACAGACTTTAAATGGATGTTTTAACTAGGCATTGTTATCAAAAGGACTATTGCACAAATTAAAACCAGGCCCATAATCAGTGAAGAGGAGCTGGATTTACTCCTCTGCCTTTGGCATGGGGGATTCTGTGTGTGTTTGTGTGTACAAGTAAAGGAATGGAGAAAATGGTGAAGGACAGGAAAATGGTAGAAATAGTGATTAGAAAACAGAAACGGAAAATTTACATTTTCAGAAATATACGAAAGTTTTCCAGTGAAAGCATTACATGGGTAAAGTAGGTAATATAGACTGAGATTTTATCTATTGAGCAAATTTGTGACAAGAAAAGAGGAAAAGTCTCTTCTCAAGATTCTGCAAGATACTAGGTATCCTGAACTTCCATTAAATAGAGTTGAGGGGTGGGCTCGCCTCTGAAAAATCTTGGATATCATAAACCCATTTAGTGTAATTCTGCTGCTGGGCAGGCTGAAGCATCTGTAAATTCTGAATATAAGGCCACGTTTTTGCACAGCTGCAAAACAAAGTGGTTTGTAGTAGAGTCACGGTAAATTGATTTGGAGCTATCTCCCATTTCCTGCTATGATGGCAATATGCAGTGTTTATATGAAGAGGAGAGGATTTGACATTCTGTTTCAAACTCAGATGTTGTCTTGTTATTGTGATATTTTAAAGTTTTGTTTTAAAAAGTATCAGGGAAAGAGTTTGCTGTCTCTGAAGTTAAAGCCAGTGAAATTCTGGTTTCTGACATTCTTTTGCTTTCCCATGCAGAGTGCATGCCTTTCTGTGGTGCCCCTGCCATGACCCCCTCTCTAACCTGGATAGATTACCCATGAGGGGTCATTTGATTTCCATCCTTGTGTAGCCATGGCCATCTCATTTAAAGGGACTCTGGCACATAGTTCTCTAAGCCCCCTCTGTGATACAGTGACAGTTATATATTCTGTTAGCAGATGTCATCTTAGTTATTTCCCCATCCTTCCAGTGAGTGAAAGCTCTGTCAAAAAACCCCCAAAACAGCTCAAAAGGAAAACAGAGTAAGGTAGATCATTGCTGTCACTCCATGTCCCATGTGCAAACAAACACTGTGCGTATGTGGGGCAGTTGCTGTGTGTTTGCATAGATGTCTTTATGCAGGCGAAGTAAAAAAAGTAAGGTGTTTTGCTGTTCAGCCAGAACCAACTAAATTTTTATCGTGTTTTACTTCAGGACAGTCAGGGTGATATTTGTTTTTCACAAATGAGTTTTCCTTTCTTTTCCTCGTTGCTACAGGGCCCTGGATTTTACTTGTCTAAGTACATCCTATTGAGGTGCTTTAGTACTTCACAAAGTGCTCTTCTGGCCTACTTAAATATGGGACATTATCATGATAGATTTTTTTCCTCCTGCTCCTTGATGCCTTCCAGTGTATTGCCAGTTTCTAGCAATCTTGTGATGCATGCTGCAGACAAAAGGAAGGTTCCAACCTGGTGAAGGCCCTGTTGGAGACCTTGGCATCTGGCCAACTTGAGTGTCACTGGCTTCTAGAAAAGACTGTCAGTTCTACACAAATGGTTTCAAACACATTTTATTTTGTGACATGGCTTATTGGCTGGCAGAATAAGAGCATCTGAGCCTTTTCCTCTCACTTGTAGTAAAAACTTCAGACTTGGCATAAACTGCTTTTCTTTTGGAGAAGGGCAGGTCTAGATCTTTTCTCTCTAAGGCACTGAACTGGTTTAATTGAAAGAACAATTTGATTTGCTGCTGTAGCTCCTGCTACAATGAAATAGCTTGGAATGCTAGCAAATTTTTACTTCTTGCACCCAAAGCAAGGATTTAATGCTGGCAGGTGAAACTGTGAAGGCTGCTATCAAGTATACAGAGACAATAACTGTCTTGGAGGTGGAACTTTGTCAATATTTTTTACCTTGGGCCAAAAAACATTCACAATAATGGAGTGCTAAAGCCCTGCTCAGAAATGTTACAGATAGGAAAAGGGGAATTTATTCCAAGTTTTAGAGTGCAGTATTTTGGTAGGATGTGTGGTTTCTTAATCATCCTTATGTTGAAACATCAACCATCAAGACACCTGGTAGACACTCAAAGGTTTGCTTTTTGTTCAGTAAAAGCTGTCCTTAAGGTCATACAAAGATGGCTACATGACTGCCCTAATCATGTGTGTTGTCATGCATGTTTGAACCTGGGCAGAGGAATTATTTAAAAATTATTTTTAAATATCCATAGTGGGACAGGGGAGAGAAAGTTCCAAATTACAATGCTGAGAAATTGAATAGATGTTTACAATCTACTTTGCCTGTTTCTTTCTGAAATGATTACGAGATGGTAATCATAAAATGATTGGGAGAAGAGATAATAGAAGCCTCTTGGGATTGTTCATATAATGTGAGTATTTTATAGTGTCATAAATAGCAAGCCAACTGAGCTCTTATAAACTTATTTTATTAATGCACATTGATTTATAATTATAATTATTAAGCCCAGGAATGCAGACAAATGCATGCTGTTTGGAAGCAGGTAAGCAATTAAAGAAGTAGTTCTTAGAGGCGATGGGCAAAAGCAGGCAAGAGGGAGGGACCTCTGTGCTTTAGAATTTGCCAGCACCAATGTTGACTTTCTCCTTTCTAATGCTGTGGCAGATTATGCAAAATGCTGCATCTTCCCCTTTACGTGTATTTGAAAATGAAAATTAACCATATGAGGTAACATATCTTTTGAAAAAGTTGTTAGGTGCAGAGATCTAGGACTGGTGGGACTTTTTGCACTGTGCAAGTGCAGAAAGATTTGGTTTGGTAAGCCATGCAGGAAAATCTCTTCACTGATCCAAGCTCTGGCAGTAAACTGAACTCTAGCACTGCCAGCTTTTTAACAGTATCTTTGATGCCAGTATATAAATGCAGAATAAACAAAAAGTCACCATGTTAGTTTCAGCTGTTTCAAATAATCAGCTGAGAAATACCAGTAAATGTTGTTTTCTATATTAAAAAAAACTAACCAACCAAAAAAAAAAAACAACCCCCCCCAAAAAAATCCTAAAACTAAAAATTACCTTTAAACCCCGATCATTATTTTCCTGAAGTCTTTTAAGGCAGAATTAAAGTAGTTTGATATTAGGTGACTGTATTGTCTTAAAGGCAGGAAAAGTTAACACTCTAAAACAACATTCTCTGAATGAGACATTATTTTTACTGAGTTCCAATACTGAATTTTTTTCAAATATAACTTATACTCTGAAAGCATAATTGGAACTAGATATTTAGTTTACTGTGTATTATGTTTCAACCGGCTTAGGAAGTTCTAGCTTTCTGTGATGGTCTCTAATACTTTGGGGTGTTCAATCCTTTTTTTGTGTGGCTTCTCATGGTGTTATTGAGGCTCCAGTCCTTTTTTTGCAACTGGGAACCCATCTCTGTGTGTTTCTCTGATGTGGATTTGAGTCCTTGACATGTAGGTATGCATGCCAGAAATACAGTAGCCTAATTTCTCAAGGGTTAAGCAAATGCCTTTCTTTAAGTATGTGATTATTCCCAGGGCATTTTAAAATTGTTTCTAGATTTTAAGTAATGAATTGTCTTGAAATCTGCCCCCTTAAATCTCAGATTTGTATTTGTAGATTGGTTGCAGGAAAGGAAGATCCTGACCATGAGTGGCAGTCAGATCTCTGATACACAGAGGAAGCTTATTCCAGAACTTGATGGTGTTTTCCTATGAATGAACAGCTATTATGGTGTAAGGAGCTTGGATATGTCAATCCAACCAGATTCTGGTGTCTGCTTAAGACTGTATGAAATATCTGGATGTCTTTTGGCTGTAAGTGCAGTCCCACCCAAAGAGTCAAGAAGTGCATTTTATTAGCTATCCAAGGTTTTATGCTTTAAAGGTGCCTAAGTGTGCACCACAAATCTTTCACAATAGATCCAGTATTGTTTGTTATTTCTTAAGTAATAGATTAGCCACTAATAGAATGTTGCATTTTTCTTCAGATAGGTAAAACCAAGTCATGAAATTCAGATTTTATTTTCCATTACAGCTGCAAATTATTGCCATGTATATGAATAGTATTTTTTGTAAACAGATGTGGGATTAAAATAGTTTTTGCAGGTAATTTGCTTGTTTACTGTTTCCCAGTTAAGTAAGAATATTTGTATCAATATTGATGAAAAATGAGTATCCTCTGTGGTTTCATGACCTCTTATTTTAGTATTCTAACATATTCACGGGGTTCCCTGTTTAAATAAATTCATGTGTGAATCAGAATAAAACAAGCCCTCATGGATTTGTATTTTGCCATCCACACACTTGGTAATTTTTATGAAAAGACCAAACAGCAAACGGCAAAGCCTCGAGGTCTCCCCTCACATTTTAGCGAAGATTTAACAGCAGGATGACATAGTGAATAAGGGCCTTCTTCTGTGATTTGCTCAGTACCTCCTATGATTTACCCTAGGTGCCAATAAGGGCAGGCAGTATTTTGCAGAGGGTATGCATCCCATGGTAGAAGCAGGTCCTAAGAGTTTTATGAGGTGCACAGTGAAACTGCAACAAAAGCTGTAATCTGAACATCCCCACGCTTCTCCAAATAAAAGGAACAAATATGTTTTATATTGTGGCCTTTACCTTTTTGTTTGTTTTTGTGTTGCTGTAGCTGATGTACATGCTACTTAACTATATCGTACAGTACGGAGTAAGTCATTCTCCATCCCCGAAGAGCTGGGGAGCCAGCGGGGGATGCGCTGGGATAACACTCCTGTTAGTGAAGCACATTCCAGTGCAGGCTGGATGAGAACTTGCTGTGCCCCTGCAGTGGGCAGGAAAGCACTGTCTGATAACACCTGTCAGGCCCCTCTCCTTCACCTGTAGCTTCATGAATTCTTTTCCCTACATTGCTAGTGCCTGTATTCTGAACCAAGGAGTACATAGATGCTAAGGTCGAACTATTAAAATGAAGCAGCACTTGAGCTTTTCAAGCACGAACTAACAAGTGATGAAAACACTTTTTCTGCTCATTTCCTTTAATGGTCTCCACAACCCACTCAAACTACAATAATTGTAAAAAAATCTAACATTTTCTTTCTGTGATTTTTCTCTTTCTCCTCTCTCTCCTTTCACATAGACAATTTTAAACATCTTGGTCTAGACTGCTCTGATGAAAGATGTTTCTCAAATGTTTGTATGCCACTGATTTTACATTATTGAATCTCTTATCCTCTAACCATGTATCTTTTTTTTTTTTTCCAGCCTGGCTAGGGGAATAATTGCTGGATCAAAAAGATGCAAGTAGTGGGCCAAATTTTGTCCTCTCCATACATGAGTTTGGACCTCTTTTAGTGAATATAGAATTAGATTTTGCCTTTATCTGTTTTTCTTCACGCACTTAGTTTTTTCAAAGTACACTGCGTTTACGCACAGATGTTTGTTATCATAGCAGTAATTTTTCTTCTTTGTTGGTTTTGGTAGCTCTAGGAACATTTGCCTGTGCAGGGACAGCTTGCTCCTGCTGTTTCTCCTGCACTTTTCCAGATACCAAGTCACATGAGAAAACAAATCACAGTGTGTTTTTGTGGTACTACATTTTGGTTAGCTATTGATGTATCTTCCACAGTTGTTCTATATGAGTGAAGGTGTGACTAAACTGAAATATAGAGGTCATACAGAGAGGATAATGATGTCTGGCTATAATGCTAACAATACTAATACTTACCTGGAACACAGTAAATGAGAATTTAGCGAGGAGTGCTCTTTGTCTGTTTAGATGTCTCTTCAGGGTTGCAATTTGTCTTCTTATTAAGACATGGCTACACAAAAAAATGTTCAAGAATTCATGTTCTCTCTGCTATTTGATTATAGTATCCATAAACTTCCGAGAAGCATCCCCTGCCGTAAAGTCAATGAAAAACAAAGACAGAGTTAAAGAAAACCCTGAGTGTTTTCAGCAGTTCGTGACTGGCTCCAACATCATCTACAAAAAGGCTCACATATTCATCTATCAAAAAAAAAAGATGCTTCCTTGGATAAGCACATACATGTGCTATGACTTTCTCATGTTCTGACAAAAGTGACGCCTCTGATTCAGAACCTTTTACCTGCTTAACTGAGCTCTGGCTGTATAATCAATGGGGAAGTGAGACCTTCTTATATGGAATTAATTTCTAGGTTTCTCTTTGCTGCTATTGACAAATATTTTGTCATTAATATATAACAGTGTTTAAAATGAAATAAAATGCGTGAAATTATAGCCAAGGCATTTTTGGTAAACATTATCACATTTTAATGTTAATCTGAAGCAATTAAAGGCCGGATCTCAAACAGATGAAAACACTCTATGTCTCCAGTGTTAGAAGACAAGTTAGTTGAATATGATTTCTGAAAAAGCCACAAGCTATTGATTGTATTATTTGTGAGCATGGTTATTTTGAGCATCTTAAATGCTATTCCGTTTTCCTGTCCTTAAAGCAAACACACAAGCAAAACCACAGACAATATGCAGGAACCTGCTGCTGCTTTCACTTGACAATGGTTGTTTCATTGCTGCCTTTTTGTGGTTAGAATAACTGAGTTGAGGGTAATGGCACATCAAATAAAAGCTATGAAAGGCCATGTCTTTTGAAAAAGAAAATAAAAAGTTGTAAATAGAAGACAGAACTGAAAATTAGAATGATAAATTGAAAAATAATGTGATTGAACTTTTTCTGAAAATACAGTTGAATTTGCTGCCAGTATTTCAGCTGCAGCACTATGAACAGTGACTTTATTTGGGAGAAAAAATACTAGGAATTTTATTCCTCTGTATTCCTATTTGTTTCCTGGCATCTTCTGATGATGTTTTTCTGTTTTTTTTCCCGTTATTATTTGCTAAATATATTATGACATTTTATTTACCTTGGTTGAGAGCTTTGAGACCTCTGTGTGGCTTCCCCATTCTAGCAATTTCACAAATAAATCACTGATCACTGTACAGAAATACCACAGTTTGCATGAAGACAGAATAATTGTTATGTAGAAGAAGCAGGTTTATACTGGATAGTTGCATTACTGCATCTGTAGGTATGAGTGCAGAATACACCCGCTTGTATCTTTCTTTTTAATTAGAACCAAGTAGTTTTTATGAAAGCAATATGTTACCGAGGAATTTTGGAAGTACATTGGTAGAATCTATATTATTCAATACAACATTTCTATGTTTTTTCTGCATGTGTAAAATTAGGATATGTTGTTAGTCTTTTGTTAATTTCCAGATAATTAAACATTATTATCTATTTACCAATGAATAGATGTGATCTGTTTACAATATCAGATATGTATATAAAGCACCCAGCTATAGTTGAAGCTCTAATTAAAATACATCATTGTTTGTCATGGTTTTAAGGTGAAAATTAAAAAGCATTGCCAAATTAATCTTCAATCAAGAGTTCATTAATTAGCTAACCTTCTGTAAATGGGCTGCAGTTTGATGACAGCTCACTAAAGGACCATTTAAATGAATTCCTGATTGTATCAATCAGACAGGGGAAAAGAATTAGATTTGCAGCTCTTTTGCAGTAGCTCCTGCAAACATTTTCCCAACATTTAATGCACACAATGGATGTTAAACTATTTTAAAGTGATGAATCCTTTTTATTACTGTCCCAAACTCTGTTACTTCTTGCTGTATATCAAGAGGAAATGTATAAGGCTGCCAAGGTTTCATGATCCTGAACAGAATATTGCAGAGGAATATGCTTTATAACATAGTAATAAGCAGTTGCTTGAAATAACATCATAACTTTCCATGAGAAAAACGTTTTGAACAAATTATTGATTATATAATAGTCTTTAGTAAAATTTACTTTGCATCTGTCATGAATTTTAAAATATGAGGGCTTAAGTGGTCAGGTACTTCAGTTGCTTTTGTGCTGGCAACATAAAATTTCTGTACCTCTAGACTATCTGGAAATGTCTGCCATGAAAGTGACAAATTAAAGATGTTAGTGATAGATAAGGGTATATTTCTGTGCTACTTTAGTGCACGTAGTATCTATCTAGACCCATCATGAGGGTGAAAAAAGAACTTTAGAATGGGTTGCAGAAGTTAATACATGATTTGGCAACTCCTTTTACGGTATATAGGTGGTATTGCTTTAGTAGGATTTTTTTTGTGCATATATTTAGTCTGTATGTATGCCTTTTGTGGTTCTGTGTGAACATGTGTTTTATGAAAAGTACGGTCAAAATAACAGTCTCTATTTACTCTTGCCAAAAGTTCTCCTTCTAAACTCTGCATAAACACACATTTAGTTAACATTTGGGTTGGTTGTCATCTTTGTGAAATAAAATGGTGTGGTTTTTTTGGGAGGTTTGGTGCAGTTATTTAGTCATATTCATATACTCAAAGCACTATGAAACAAAAGTGCTAATTAAGGCCAAGAAATATTGAGTGTCAAAGCACTAAGTGAAATACTGCATTTCATGACATTGTAAGCTTCTACAAACTGAAAAGCCATGGTGATTTTTTTCATCTGTAGAAGTATTTCCATTTGTTTAGTATTACATATACTGATATTATTAACCAGTTATTTGTAATTGATGTAATGTTCTCTAGTATTGTAAGATACCTTCCTATTTTGTTTAGAAGTATGTTAAAATACAACTTAAGTTGAACTATTGTTTTTCTGACCAGCAGAGAATTGTACATTTTTGTTATGATCTGCCATGAGGCAGACCAAGATCATAACCTTGTCCAGCACTGCTGCATCTGCTAAGACTATCCTGCCAATTGAACCAAAGGCTTGGTGTCGGCTTTTTTCTTAGTCAAGGTGTTTATATCTAACATTCTATTCAGATACAGTAACCTAGTGTGAAGGAAAATCAGGTGGTTTTTTTTTTTTTTCCTGTGTGCTGATTTGCATATGCATGTCAAATCTAGCCATGCCAATTTTTATGGTATTGAGGAAAACAAAATTACCTTTACTCAAGTTTTTAAAAGTGGAAGGTTCCTATGTTCTGAATTTTCAGGTGATGCGGGGAAGAGCCTGGAAGAGCAAGCATTTGCTGATTACACCACTGATGCTTACAACAGTCTGATACAGTCTAATACACTAAAACTCTCTATGCCTTCCTGTTATAATTGCATCTCTGCTCAAGGCTACTATAGTTAGGCTACATTAAATCTCATTGTCAGTCAGGCTGCATAAGGCTCAGGAAGCTCACAGGCTGGAGCTGGGCAATGTGATCTTCCTCAAGAGCAACTTCTCTCACTGCTACTTGCTTGTCTTCTCGCAGACTGCTACATTACTATGTACATAATGGACACCCCTTACATAAATTATGTAACTTGATTTCTCCCCCTGTCTGACAGACACGATTTGCTTAAAAATAAATATGAGCCTGGCAATATAGGTTGCCCATTCTCCTTTTAGCTAACTGCACATGTTATTTATCATATTGAGCTAAAAGGAAAAGCAAAAAGTCACTACTACAGTTATCATCCAGCACAGTGCTCACATGTTGGAGCTGGGTCATGTACGCTTCATATGTATGATAAAATATAGGAGCTTTCAGCAGGCCTTCTATCAAAATAATTATCTAAGCAATTATCTGTGCTATTCAACTAACTTTTGCTTGCAATGGTGTTTCTGTGCTTTTGTGTTCATCAACCTTACTGCTTAGTTCTCTTAGGAACTATTAGACTGACAGTTTTCAAAATTGTGCAGAAAAGACAAAGAAAGAGAAAAGGGCTTTTTATAGTAAATTGTGCCTTTATTACAGGTAGTTAATAAGCATTAATATAGTAAAAAAATCAATGGGTTAAATGCAGTTGTATGATTTTAACTGGTGCAAAAAATTTTGATCCTGTGCAGGTGGCCTGTATTTTCAGAAGGTCGTCTTTAAGAGTCTCAACACTGCAGTTCTTTTCCTCCAAATGCAATGCTCTGCATGAAAGAGGAAAAGACAAGTAAACCCTGATGTGCTGTACTTGTTTGAATTTTACAAAAAGATTCCTTATCCTGTAGCTTGATACAAGCAGGAACATAAATGAACTTTACCTGAAGCATACACCTAAAGATAATTTTTGTTGTTGTTGTTGTTGTTGTTGTTGTTATTATTATTATTATTATTATTATTAATAATAATAATAATAATAATAATAATAATTTAGTGACTTGTTTGCTTCTGTAGATATGTATCAAATTAGATATGTTTTAATTTTGGGGTCCTCAAAGGTCTATGTTGATGAGCCTAGGCTTCAGGCAATAGTATCCATTAAGTTTGGCATACAGACAGAAGAATTAACATTAATGATTGTATAATTTTAAAAAGGCAAAAACTGATTTATTTTTTGTGAAAATTTGTGTTCTTTGTCTTCTTTTAAGATACTGTTTACATTCTAAGAATGTTGGCTTTGTCAAGGGATAACCTCTGTATTATGCAAGGAAAGCCTTACAAGGAAAAGGACAGTCTTTTATTAAAAAGTTTGCTTTTTTGTCATGGCAGTTTTCTTTTAGTGCATCATGGGTGGAGAGAGAAGGACAGTTCATAGGTGGGAAACTCTACTAATGCATCTATATTTAGTGGTTGTATCCTTCCCAGTTACTGGCAAAGTGCTGAGAAAAGTAAACCATGTGCTTTTGTACTGTCATATTTGATTTGGACTATATTCTCACTGTTGTTTGAAGCTAACATGAAACGCAGTGTCTGCATGACCCATTTTAGCAGCCCATTATCATAATTTCACTGTCATATGGCCACTGAGTTAATGTACTTACAAATGACAGAGAAAGTGTGTTACATGACCTTAGGGTTTTCAAAAATTAAATGACGTAGGAGGTCGTATTTCAAAGAATTGTTAAAGATTAGGGTTCTGGGTAGTTGGCTTTTGGCTTTTTTCTTCTACTCACCTTAAATTGTCATAGCGTGTACCAAGAAGGTACCTTTATTTCTTGATAGATAAAAATACTAAAATATTAATTTTTTCCAAGCTCTGGATTTTAGTCATTAGCCTAATAATTTTGAGTCATGTTAAAGGTTGAATGCAGTGTATTTTAATTATTTTATTTTTTTTTTCCATTTTAAATAATCTATCTTCTTGGTATAATGTAAGTTAAATTGTCTATTGTATTGTCTCTTATTTTGCCAGGTGGGGATTTTTATTTGTTCATTTTGTTGTTTTTTTTTTTTTTAAAGGAACTATTTTGAATGTATTGAGCAAAGCAAGTATGATTCCTGGGTTTGCTGCAATGGAGCTATCTTCTGGTTGATCATGTGATGTGGTAGTACCGGGAATAATTTCCGTTTGAAAAATAACCTTTTTAATAAACGGCTTTCTTAATTTGAGTATAAACTAGATCTAAATGTGTTTCTTAATTTAAGCAAGTGACATTGGCATTTTATCAGAGCCCAGTGTCCCTACACTTCCCAAATTTTACGGTGTCATGAACCTACATTGCTAAAACCCACCACAGTGAGTGATTGATGTTTCTTTCATCACAGAAGGGGTTACATTGAGGGTAAACCACAGTGGCTATGATATATATTCAGTAAGTGAGGAAACGGCATGAGAAACCACAAACATGTAGTCCAAGTGGCATATCCTCACCTTTTCCTCATAAAGTTTGGTATTGAAACCAACTGCCTTATCTTTCCTATACCCTTGTGAAGTTGGGAAATCCTGTAGGCAGCAGTCTGCATGAAAGGCCTCTCCAAGGCTCTCCCGCTTGAACTAGAGTTATACAAACAAATGAGTTTATTTTCCCCTAGAAATAGACGGAAGTCTGTCATATTGTTAAAAACCCAACCAACTGAACAAACAAACCCCCCAGCTTTTGTTGTGACTAATATATTCTCTGAAAGTGAAACTGTATGACAAGCAGAAGGAATCCCATAATTTTACTTAAGGACTTATTTGGCAATGCTAGAAACATAAAGTGGGACAAGGATCTCCCTAAGATGGATCTTCTTTATGACCAAGTAATTTGTGACTCTTGAGTTGGGTTTGCTGATCTGGGCTTGCTCAGGTAAACTGTGGTGGGGTTTGGCAGTTGAGTTGTGTGAGCATCATTTTCACTTGGAAACCTTGTCCAGGCAGAAGCTGCCTTTACATAAGTGGAAAATTTGTCTCAGCAAGGACTGTAGAAGGAATCAATACTCTTCACTCAACCAGTGTTAGAAACC